>NC_051218.1:1607500-1610000 GCF_015220715.1 Pygocentrus nattereri
GGCTGTCTTGTTAATTAAACTGTCCAGAGGCTATGTCTTTTAAATGAGACTCGATGAAGGAGATAAGATCGAGCGGCTCTCGGCGCACCTTCCTCCATCTCTTCTTGAGTTATGTCTGCCACGATATCATCCACAGTGTCTGGAACGGTGTTGCACTGCTCTCCCTGTGGGTAAGAGGAACACAGAAGAACATTACAGCACACGAGAGCGTCCGCCGTTGGCTGTCCGATCGCTATCTGGCTGAGAGCGGTAAACAAAAGCAGATCCGTGCGGGAATGTGAGTGCGAGCTGGCACAAGGCTAAAGGTTTCTGCATTCCGGCTCTTCCCAAAGCTCCAGGATGAGCCTCACTCCAGTTGTGAGGCAGAAACAAAACATCTGTAACTTGAGAGATAACAGTAAGTGCTGTAATGCCTCTGCTGGGCCAGGGAGGGAGGCCTACTGGGCTTTGCAGGATATCTGACCAAAAAAAAAACCCAAAAAACGCTGGAAACAGAAAAATAACCACAACCAAAAGAGGCCTAACTGAATCTTTTATACCGTTTGATTCATGAGTCACCCGCGCATGATTTAAGATGTTTTTGTTATGCTCTGCGGTTTAGCTTTCTCGAACAAACGAAGTGTGCGTGACTCAGCAGTTCCTGTGGAGTCCATCTCCCTGCAACACAGTACAGCTGCTCACGCGAACTTTCACAACAAATCAATCAATAGCTGCTTAAACGAGGGGATTGGATGGGAATCGATGGGAAACAGGGCAGAGGCATAAAACAGAGAACGTAAGGGAAGGATTCATTTAGCGTTACTTACGCCTCAGCAGAAGCTTTTTCATGTTCTAAGTAAAATAAGACAATGCGTTCTCTCTCTCGAGAGAGAGAACTACGCTGGTGACATGACTTAGTAAGGCGTGGGAATGACATCATGCCTTACTAAGTTGTGGCCACGCAATATTTTTATTTATGCAGAATGCCTATGTGGCTCCATTATAATTTTTTTTTTCAACACCTTGGGGGAAAAATCACATAAAATGTGGTTAAGTAAAGAGAAACTGCACTAAAATTTGCGTAAAAATTCCCAAAGTTTCCCGTTTCTTTTCTTGACAATAAACGAATTATTATCTTCTCCTTAATCACTGTTTAGACTAGAAATTCCACGCATGCCAGGTGGTCTCTGACTTATGCACAACACTGTAAATATCACTATTTGTTCATTAATGGTTCTCAAACTAGATCTTAAATGGAAAATTGAAATAACATGAAGCAAATAAAGGTGTACACAGAAAGTCAGAGAAACTGGCTCAGTCATGCATAAATATGGTACCACGCTCCCTCCATGCACTCCCACTCTAACAGTCGCATTTCAGATTACCTGCAAAAGAAAATATCAGAATATAATAAACTATATCTTGGTTTATTATTCTGTCATTATTAAAACAATGTTTGGATTTTTTTCTATCACTAGGATCGTTTGTAGGTTAATTTGTGTGAGATATAAGATCCAGATGTTCAACAACTAGAGATATGTGTGATTAGTTAGAGAAATATTCCTGAATTTAAGGCTTACACTGTACTGTCAATAGTATTTGTGAAGTAGCACTAGACTACAGGACATGCTTAAGGGCCCAAGAGTGGTGTACACACCTTTCTGGCAATCCTCTCCACCACCACTCGGGCCAGGGGCGTGATGGGACCGCCCAGGGGGTCGTAGAAAGGACTCTGGGGGTGGTCTAGACTGGTGAGGGGCCGGATCCGCTCTTGGGGGTTACTGGGTTTGTTGGGGGACTGACAGAGAGAGAGAGAGAGGGAGAAAGAGAGGGAGAGAGAGAGAATCACTGTTAGAAGCCATCTGTCTGGGGCTCCCACCTTTCATCTCCATCTGCATCGCTCATTCTCTCTGTAATATTCCCTCTCTGAGTGATTTATAGCTCTGTTTTCTGTCGGGCCGCTCTGAGAGGCACCTGCCCGCTCGCCTCGTTCCGCACTAGCGACTTCACAGAGACGCAAAAATCAAACACCAACTGTTCCTCTTCGCTCAAGTTTTCAAACGACAAGTTCTGTCAACTTTTAAAATTGAGTCTCTGCTGCTCCGATGGATCCAAGCACTAAAGAAATCCAGCACTTCTGCCTGTTGACCAGCTGGGGGCAGTGTGAAGGATTTCTGACTGAAAGCCAGCTCAGGAGTACATGTGTACAGTGTTGGGAATACCGCACGGACTCCCTCTCACTCACTCATTCCCTTATTCACTCACGCGCTTACTCACTCATTCACCCTTTTCCTCATTCGCCCACACAGACCCTCATTCATTCATTCACTCACTCACACACACATTCACACGCTCACCTGTTTCTCTGCTCAGTCATTCCATCCCCCACTTCTTCACTCACTCACTCACACCCTTCTTCACTTGATCATTCCCTCAATCACTCTCTTCTCTGCTCAGTCATTCCATCCCTCACTTCTTCACTCACTCACTCACACCCTTCTTCACTTGATCATTCCCTCAC
>NC_051218.1:1617500-1642500 GCF_015220715.1 Pygocentrus nattereri
ACCAAAAACCATAAAACTGGAACTTTCAGCCCTGAACTGATGAAAAAGTACAGCGCCAGTTTTAAGGAGGCAAAGCTTCCTACCTTATATATACATATCTTATATCTACAACAACTCCTTAAAATATTAGGCTTATTACTTTCTAAGGCTTATTATTCAGTAACTACAGGGACGTCCGTGCAATCTGGCTGAGCTATTCTTGCAATAAAACGTTTGGGCTAACTGGTGGTCCCTGGCCATTTAAGGTGTTAATTGGCCATTTTATCGGAAACACGCATATAAGTGCACCTTGTGGTTTTCAATTACTGAAGGTAGAACATCTGTTGCTATGCGTGTGCTAGTCGTCCTCTAACCCTTCGTCCCTTTCTGACCACAGAGCTGCTGTTGACGGGATATTTTTGGATGGGCGACTGTTATCAACCCAGTGACGTGATTAAAAACTCCGACAACAACCAACTCAAACAAAGGAAAAACAAAGATGAAGACAAACAAAGTGAGTGAGAGAGAGAGAGAGAGAGGGGGAGAGGGAGATCTTTGTGTAGGATGGTGTGCGCCGCTGCACCAAAGCAGATCAAATGAAAATCTTTTGTCACGTTTTCATTCGATTTAAAAGACAAGACACTTTCTCCAGGGTCAAGAGGGGGGGGGGCGAACGAGGAGGATGTTTATGCGAAAACATGCTGCACGTTCCTCTGATGGCGAGTGTGGAGGCTGATTGTGCGCCATAGTGTAATTTCCACTGAGATAGCGCTCTGTAAGCTGGCACAGATGGCAATTAATCAAGTTAATTGCCCTGATTAGAAGCCATCTCCAAAGCAACTGTTGCCACTACAGCAGTGCAGGCTGAGGGCTGGAATATGCACTGCTTGACTCTATCGATTAACAACCATAAAATATTCATCATCTGCCTTCGGACTCCCACAGCTAACACTTCATAAGCGAAAGATCCAGAATGAGAGCGCTCTCTCTTCCCTCTCTCTTTCTGTGGAGGATCACACCATAACAGACAAAGCGTACGTGTTTATGCACAGCGATGTCACATGTATTTAGATCCTTACACATAATACATTTGTATTACCTAAGGGACACAGACAGGGTGATCGTGAGGCGCCTAGGAACCAATCACATACTAATTGAAAGAGGGGGTCACAGAGTTTCTGACTGAGGTGGCGACCCCTGAGCAGAAAGCGCTTTGCGTTCTCCACTTCTGCCACCCAAGATCGCCAGATCTAATGCCATGTGACTTTTTGTGGGAGTACGTTAAGGGTTCTGCTTATGTGCCACCGTTCCCAACAACACCGGATGGTCTCCGAAATCACATGGAAAGAGCTGTGAGTCCAGTCACACCCAACATGCTCAATAGAGTATGGGATGAATTTGACTATGGCGTTGATGTTGTCCGTACAGCTGGAGGAGGCCATACTACTGTACTTACGCACACTTATACTACTAATGTACTTATTATGTACAGATCCTTATGTATATGTATGAACCTGTATAAGTACTTTTAATGACAACATACCCCATATGTAACACACACACACACACACACACACACACACACACACACACACATTATATATATATATATATATATATATTTATATATATATATATATAAATAGAGCGCTGTTGATCTCCAAAATAGTAACATTACAGGAGAAGGAAAAAAGCTACTGCACTTTTAATGTAAGTCAATGGAACCAGACATTTTTCCTAGTCCATTCATCATGAATTTTACACACAATATAAAGAACAACAGGCGTTTTCAAATTATGCCCAAAACTGAAAAAGAGAAAAATGGAGATACAAGGTTTTCTTTCAACAACAGCAATACATGTGTGTGTGTGTGTGTGTGCGTATATATATATATATATATATATATATATATATATATATATATATATATATATATATATATATATATATATATATATACATACATACATACATACATACATACACACACCAGACGTTTTCCAAGTAATTTTGGGCCATTTCTTTTGCTCCATGCATCATGAAATTAACATACAACGTTACATACAAAATGTCCATAGTCATTTTCAAATAATGTCAAAAACTTAAAAACGACAAAAATGGAAATACAAGGTTTTGTTCCGGCAGCGGTGACATATTACATATGGGACATGTTATCATTACAGGTACTTATACAGGTACTTACATCTAGACGCGCACTACATTATCATTACATCTAAGTACTATATGGGTTATACATATCACTCCATGTCCTGATAAGCTATAAAAACAAGTACATTCACACATTTGATCCCACAGGCTCACTCTCATCTGGGAGCGAACAGGGAATGTGGCCGTTGTTTGATGGGAGTGAACTGAGCTGTGTATGTAAATCCAAACAGCGCAGAGCGGCTAGTTCACACGCTTGTGAACGCGAACAGCGTGCCAAGCGGGGTGACGTTCTCACGCGTCTTTCATGCCGGAGCATAATTAGCTGTACCTGTATCCGAGCGTCCTCCAGAGGCTAAAGTGAGTGTGTTAAGTGGCAGCCTGGAGTTAAAACAGAGCAGTTGAAGATTCTGAGCTGAAGTGTACCGAAGCCCGGCAGCGAAGGGAAATGCATTGCACATCAAAAGCGGAAGCCCTCCCTTTATCTCGGAATAAAATGCCACATGAAATATTAAGTGCCTCATTAACGGACGCGGGGAAACATCCACATGCCCAGCAGGGGCCTTTCGGAAATCTGTCCCCACTCCCCCACCCCCTCCCTTACGCCCAGGCAAAAATCGGAGTGTTGAAAGAACCAAGACAGGCAGCAGCAAAGCTGCGTTTCATCTGCAGATTTTATCAAACCTCACATTTATAGCTACAACATGGCATCACAACTACTTTTACACCATACAGGTACATTGGGGGAGTTTCTACATAAATATGACCTGAAATATAATGAGATCTTCATTCCACTCATGACGACAGATAAAGAGAACCCAAAAAAAGAAATAAGACAAACAATTAGATAGCTTTTCATTCAGTTCAACTAAGCGATACAACATGAACTGTATTTATTGGCAAATGTATGGGAACCTCAGGAACTGGTAGGACCTCATTAAGCAGCAAATGATTCCTGTAAGTGTTGATCAGGCCTGAACACTGACTTGGAGGAATCTTGGCTCATTCTTCGTTACAGAGCTGCTTCAACTGTGTTATGTTGGTGGGATTTCTCGCATGAACGCCACATCTTGGGTCCTGACACAACATTTCTATTGGATTAAGGTTGGGAATTTGACTCAGCCATTCCAAAATACAAGATTTCTTCTGCTTTAACCATTCATTGCAGCCTAACTGCTGGTTCTGGGTTGTTGTCTTTGTGCAGCGCATGCCTTCTGTCGAGGTTCAGTTCACAGATGGATGCCCTAACATTCTGCTGTAGAACTGATTGACACAATCCAGAATTCATAGCTCTTAATAAAGGCAAGCTGTCCTGGTTCAATAGGAGGAAAACTGCCCCAAACCATGATACTACCACCACCATGTTTCATAGTTGGGAGTTCTTATGTTAAAATGCATAAACAACCACAAACACAACATCTCTCATTTAAGCCATACAGAGGCATTTTTGCCCTGTCCATCCAGATAATATTTCAGTAGTCATCTGGCTCATCCAGGTGGTCTTTAGGAAACTTTAAACAGGCAGAAATGTTCTTCCTGGAGAGTAGCAGCTCTCTCCATGCTATCATTTCATGCATGCTATTCTTGGTGTTTTTCTGCATTAGCCAGTGTAAGGGAGCCCTGGAGATCCTTAGATGTTAACCTGGGCTTCTTCATGATCTTCTAGTATATTCCTCGCCTTACTTTTGGAGTCACTTTTGTCAGATGACCACAAGGGTCACAATGGTGTGCACACTCTCTCAGAGTCGGACAGTCGGTACGTTAAGTCCAAACTTTTCAATAGTCTTGGAACCTCTTCCAGCCTGTTGAGCATGAGGTCCTCAGTCATGTCTTGACTGAGACATGGCATGCACTAACAACTGGGTGTGGTAAAGACCAGACTTTGGTGGTGAAGACTCTTTTTAAACAGGGCAGGGTTCACCACACACATACCTGTTCGTCAATCAATTGATTGAACCTCCTGATCCGAATTATCCCCATATTATATGATCATTCTAGAGGTTCACATTGCCAACAAAGACATTTAAGGTTAGATTACTTTGTTCAATAAATACATGAAAAACTATGTAATTTTCTATGTTATTTGTCTTATTGGATTCTCTCTAGGGGCGGCACGGTGGCGTGGTGGGTAGCGCTGTCGCCTCACAGCAAGGAGGGCCTGGGTTCGATTCCCCGGCCGGGTGACCAGGGTCCTCTCTGTGTGGAGTCTGCATGTTCTCCCCATGTCTGCGTGGGGTTCCTCCGGGTTCTCCGGTTTCCTCCCACAGTCCAAAGACATGCAGTCAGGCCAATTGGATGTGCTAAACTGCCCCTGGGTGTGAGTGACTGTCTGCCCTGCGATGGACTGGCGACCCATCCAGGGTGTATCCTGCCTTCCGCCTGAAGACTGCTGGGATAGGCTCCAGCCCCCCCGCGACCCTGACGGAGAAGCGGCTTGGAAAATGGATGGATGGATGGATGGATGGATTCTCTCTATTGTTGTGGCCTAAATGAAGATCTGACCACATTTGAGGTTATGCGGAAACTCACAAAATGATAAAGAATTCAGAAACTTTAAGCAGCTCTGTAATGTACTGAGCTATTACAGTTTCATTATTAGTCTATGAACATTGTCTCTTAAGAAGACATGTGAGTTAGTTGTTCACTACTGCTGCGAGACGTGGGTCCTTAATAAAAAAGAAAACTATACCTTAAAAAAGAAATTATACCTCTGCACTTTTGAACTCCAGCAGTAAAATGCAGAACTGACAAATGGTGTCAGGCTTCTGCTGTATAAAGTCTATTACTTAGTGATGATGCTTATAACAGTGTTATAAATGAAACAAATGTCTGTCAGTTCAGTTGAAAGACCTTTATGTCAACATAGCATCACTTATTCCATAATGTGTCTTATGGCATCTTGTGATGATGAGCATAATATATTCATAAATGCTCAAATGTTGCTTCATAAATGTGTTATTCAGTGCATGAAGTAGGTACCCTTCAAATAAAGTGAAATCACAGAATAAACTCTAAGAAAAAGGTTTTACTATGATGCAGTTATTGTTTACATATTCTTTACTCACATTCTTATATAGTCTGCTTTAGTCAGTTTTAAGCTGTACTGCATTTATTGTGGCCTTCTGCTGCTGCAGCCCATCTTCTTCAAGGTTCGACGTGTTGTGCATTCAGAGACGGTATTCTAAATCACAAGTGGTTATTGGAGTTCCTGTTGTCTTTCTATCATCTGGAACCAGTCTGCCCGTTCTCCTCTGACCTCTCACATCAACAAGGCATTTTCGTCCACACAACTGACCGCTCACTGGATATTTCCTCTTTTTTGGACCGTTCTCTGTGAACCCTAGAGATGGTTGTGTGTGAAAATCCCAGCAGATCAGCAGTTTCTGAAATACTCAGACCAGCCCGTCTGGCACCAACAACCACGCCACGTTCAAAGCCCCTTAAATCCCCTTTCTTCCCCGTTCTGATGCTCGGTCTGCACTTCAGCAGGTCGTCTTGACCACCTCTACACGCCTAAATGCAGTGAGTTGCAGCCGTGTGATTGGCTGATTGGCTATTTGTGTTAACAAGCAATTGAATTTAATTGACTCATCTGACCATATCACTATTTTCCATATCCTTGTAGGCCAGTGCCTGCGGATTTTGTGCCTATGCATTACAGCCATACTATAATATCTACCTCTCTGCAGATGTGGACGGACTGATTCTGACGAAATTCTTCTTTTCCCTTACATATCTCAATAATGCATGAGCATCATGGTAACTGAACTGAGCTAACGACCACAATTTCCTACCATATTTACCGACGTCTTTCCCGAAGATCTAAATGCAGAGGCCAACACTAATCAGCCGAGCTGTCGTTGTGATTCTGAAGCTCCTGCCATCTGTGCCCCCAATATCGAACCTTCTTTCAGACTCACTTAGATCTTTTCCTCTTGTCATCTTGATCTAAAATCAAGGTTAACTGGGCCTGCTCAGCATTTTGGTACACACCACAGAGCACGTTAGGATGTTAATTGTTTAATTGGACCAAACAGTACACCTGTCTGGAAGCATCTGTACTTGTTATGTCTCTCCACTCATTTAAATCTGCTACCCGAGGGTGTGCAAATCCATGTGGGAAAAGAATTAGAGTGTATAGAATTGGAGCTTTCTATGTGCTACCGTGTATCACTGTATGAAATATGCATGAGCTAAGAGCTTATCGCTGTTGTCGGAAGAAAACCTCGTATCTCCAAAACGGCAACTTTGCAGGAGAAGGAAAAAACAAGCTTTACTTTCAATGTAAGTCAATGGAACCAGAATTTTTCGTAAGTCATTTTGGGCTGTTTCTTTTAGCCCGTTCATCATGAAAATTACATGCAATGTAAAGGTCAACGGGCATTTTCAAATTATAGTAAAAACTGAAAAATGACAAAAATGGAGATACGAGGTTTTCTTCCGACAGCAGCGTTACATTGCGTAGCCTGTATACACTTTTAACTTACGTGACTTACTATCGCATGCAGATGTTTCACCAGCCCTGGTCAAATGACATGTTTTGTTGGTTTTCTGAGTGAAAATAAAATAACACATCCTCTACAGCAGCGGGCGCAAGCTAAATGTTAAGAAGAGCCATTTTGTTCATTATGTCTGTTTTGTTGAAGTAACGTTTTACCATTTTGGCTGAAAATATGTCTTAAAATGTGCTGGCTAATGTCCAAGTGTAGACTAAAAAATATAAACAAAAACACAGTCTTACTTCGCTCTGCTTCACCCGTTAGCTCAGCTATAGCCGTATTTCTCGCATCTCTGGCAGGAAACTTTTTAGTGGACTGGTTTCTTGTAAAATGTCTCTCAACATGCAACTTTTCACGAGGCTGAAGTCTCTCCTCATTCGCCACCTTCTCGTTCCAATTTTTCTGTTCCACCTTAAATGGCAACTCGGGTGCCAGAATGTAACTGCTGCTCCATTTAAGGTGGAACAGGAAAATTTGAAGTTGGCGAGCTAAAAATTTCTCGTTGCAGATTAAACGTATCGGGAACCCAGCTGGAGTGTTTATAAGTCCACTCATCGCCAAATGATCAGTAATCGTCTTAAATCTTTCTCTTTGTGTTTTTGTTAGCGACTAGTTACAGGTGATTTGCGTTGCTATGGTGACCAGCAGTCTGTGCACCATTCCTCAAGGTGGGTGAATTAGCCGCTTTACTTTAACTCCAGCGTTTAAGACCATTTATTATTAAAACTGTGTTGAACGATGAGCAGAGCTTTATTTTACTGCAAAGGAGGATTATTTTATTTTTACATAAAAGTCTAATTCCGCTGAGGAGCCACAAGAGGGCAGTAAAAGAGCCACATGTTGCTGACGGAAGATTTTTCTGCTAATATTATTGCACAATTTCTCTTTACTTTTTGAGTTCAACATGCTGGAAAAGTGAAATATAAAATGTCACGTCTGCACAGGCAACATCTATTTATAACATTAGAACATTGTGTTAAACTCACCAGTGGTCAATTCAGCAAATAAAGCTAAAATGTGCAGAAGTGTGTCCTCTGATTATTCACCTATAAAATCAACAAAACATGTCATTTGACCAGGGATGACCATCTTTTTCAAGTGTTTTCTTTTGGAATGTTCAGTTTTGTCAGATCATGTTCTGGGAATATCAAACAAATGCAACAACAGCGCTGAGAAATGACATTACAAACAGAGGAGTGACGATTACACTTTCACGCCGGCTGCTGACTGCGGTGGTCCGCCTGCAGTGAACAGATTTATGGTTGACTGCTGAGGAATGAGACTTTAGGCCATGTGTGACAATGGAAGCGGAAAAGGAAAGGACACTGGAGATACTCACATATTGAGAGGCTGCCAGGCAGGCCACTGAGCTTTAGTCTTGATAACTGTCATAACGTCATCACCCTGGGAGAGAGAGAGAGGGAGAGAGAGGCTATATTTAATCGTCAGGGTGTTTAAGATTCGCATATCTGTGGCAGCAAAGCGAGATAAGTCCACCGTGCTCAGCATCAGCGGACAGCAGCAGACATTAAGCTACAGGCATATACAGCTGCCAAGCTCAATGCGTGTGACATGTGCTTTTCTACCCAAGGACTGGATGTTCCAGCAAAAAATACAGAGCTAGAGAAAAGGACAATGCAGTAGTCAGAAATAGGGATGGCATGAACATTTCATATGAGTGCCCAAAATGCTCACAGGTTTCCCTTTAAGTGCAGTGCTGTTTAAAAAGCACATATTACACCGGTCAGGCAGAACATTCTGACCGCCTCCTTGTTTCTACGCTCACTGTCCACTTTATCAGCTCCACTTACTGTATAGCTGCACTCTGTAGTTCTACAGTTACAGACTGTAGTCCATCTGTTTCTCTGATACTCTGTTACCCTGTTCTTCAGTGGTCAGGACCCCCATGGACCCTCACAGGTACTATTTGGGTGGTGGGTCATTCTCAGCACTGCAGTAACACTGATGTAGTAGTGGTGTGTTAGTGTGTGTTGTGCTGGTCTGAGTGGATCAGACACAGCAGTGCTGCTGGAGCTTTTAAACACCTCAGTGTCACTGCTGGACTGAGAATAGTCCACCAACCAGCGTCCTGTGGGCAGCGTCCTGTGACCACTGATGAAGGACTAGAGGATGACCAACACAAACTGTGCAGCAGCAGATGAGCTGTCGTCTCTGACTTTACATCTACAAGGTAGGAGTGTCTAATAGAGTGGACAGTGAGTGGACACAGTGTTTAAAACTCCAGCAGCGCTGCTGCGTCTGATCCACTCGGACCAGCACAACAGATGAAACAAACACTCAACAGATTTCAGTAACATGGCATTAGATTTTGAGTTGAGGTTAAGGTTAGGGTTAGGATTAGGGTAAGATTGGTAATGTTAGGTATTAATATTAACAATATATTAACAATGCATCTACTTAATGGAGGTAAAGTATCAGCAGAACATCAGTGTATTCAGATGCTTCACTACTGCTACGTCACTGATATGCTGTTGATATGTTACTGATACTCTGTTAAGAGTTAATTAATCATCTACTAAGGCTCACTCCAAATAAGGAGTCGGCGAAATGCTCACCAGCACCACTGCTGTTCAGACTGTAACTGTGTAAACACTGCCTGGTGTCTTACAGGAAGCCAGCAGTTATTTACTCTCACTGTGACATTGCAAAAGTATGTTAATTGTACATGGTTATATGAATTACTGAAATGTGAAATGGAACGATTATGATTGGGTTTTATACAGTGGTGTATCATTAAAAAGCGATAACTATCCCATTCTTAGTGAGAAAGCAACTCTGAAACATGCCATTATGGTTTTGAAATATGTACACAAAAGCAGCTTTAACTAAACTGAATGGACCAGCGTAATAATCAACCACAGGTACAGGGCTGCATTTCCAGTCAGCATCTTTTTACAGCACGAAATCTTTCTTTGGTACGGTTGCTACTCTGACCTTGGACTGTTGTGTCTAAATGCAGCTTTCCAACGCTGCTTGAACTGGACATGAATTCCCAGAGACAGGCACAGGTCACCATGACCCAGAGCAGACCCACCACGCTACAGTGATGCTCTCGATTCACACACACGTTCATGCTGTAGTGATGCATGAACGAGTGTGTGGAATGTGTATGTATGGCTCCAGAACTGTCTGATCAGCCTGACATCAAACATCAGACAGACGGAACCGAAGCAGACAGTGTGCTCTGAGTCACATTCACATGACTATACAGTGAACACTACAGGCAGTAAAGAAGATCAGACATGTTCTGAAGTATTACCGTGAAGGTGGGGTGAGCAATATAATCTCATGTACATCCCCTGGTTTACGTACAATCAGAATAAATTAAACTAATTCCATCTCCCTGCCTTTTTTCCGAGTATACAACTGCCCGCATGTCCGGCCGGACACTGAAGGACGACTGACAGTCGAGCCCTCCTGCTACCTGCCTCAGACCAGCTGCCCACGCCCCAGCTACCACCACCTGCCTTGGACTAGCTGCCCACCCTACACTGAAGTTCTCATAGACTCCCAGCTATTCCTACTACTAATACTACTGCTATTAATATTAGTAGTGTAATAACTCTGTAGGCAGTCTGACTAGAGGAGGACGGGTCCCCCCCTGGTGAGCCTGGTTCCTCCCAAGGTTTCTTCCTCAGTTCTGAGGGAGGTTCTTCTTGCCACTGTTGCCCCTGGCTTGCCCACCTGGGGTTTTTTCACATTCTTGTTAAAACTGTCTTTTCTGGAATTCTGTGAAGCTGCTTTGTGACAACATCCATTGTAAAAAGCGCCACAAATAAATCTGATTTGATTTGATGTAAGCATTATGGTAATAAATTGCATGACAACGTCAAAAGGATGTGCATTTTGTTTAATTTCGATCTATAAGAATAAACACATTTTCAGTTGGCTGTTGGAAAGAAAAATAAAGCATCTTTTGCTTCATATTAATGTATCATAATCATGTGTTTGTGTTTTAGTCCAGCCCCCTTGTTTCATGACTCCACCCCTGATTGTTTCCACCTGTTTCCCGCCTGCCCCTCGTTTACCCTGTGTATTTAAGCCCTGTGTTTGCTGGTCTTTGTTGTTTGTACTGGTCTATGTTCAGTTGTTTGTTCCGTTTCTTTCTGGTTTGTCATGTCGGTCCCCCGATCAATCCGTGTTGGATCTATGACCCTGGACCATCTTGACTATGACCCTGGATTTGCCCACAATAAAAGTCGCTTATCTCCACATATGCGTCCGCCTCGCTCCCCGTTACAGATGGGCCCATTACTATCGTTGGATGGATAATAAGCCCGTCTTCAGACCATGGATGCGATAAAAGTTAGCATGTCTTGAAAATTATGCACATTTTGCTATCTAGCTTGTTTCCCTTGTGTTATTTATCACTCTAGACCTTAAAAGCACATGGACTAGTGGGGTTTGGGTTGGGTTTTATAGGTGGTGCACCCTTGTTACATAATCTGCTATAATACAGCACCAAGCGTTTAACAAGTCGTCCCTAGACATGCATTGTAGTTAGTAGATCATGTCACGGCCTCATGAGACCAAGAAGCTATTATGTTAAAAATTTCAGAGTTACCAACAAAAATGGTCTTATTATTCAAAAACAGCCGAGAGGAATCTTTCGGTCACTGCACATGAATAACAGAGGCTGCCTTGAATGAATGGAAGAACTAACACTAGAGCTAACCAGCGCAGCAGTAGATCTGATGACTCATTGTCTTCTGTACAACTTTTTCTCTCCTCTCTTTTGTGTATGTTACTTCGTGAAGGTAACATTGGGGTAGCGCTGTCGCCTCATAGCGAGGAGGACCTGGGTTCGGTTCCCCGGCCGGGTGACCTGGGTCCTCTCTGTGTGAAGTCTGCATGTTCTCCCCGTGTCTGCGTGGGTTTCCTCTGGGTTCTCCGGTTTCCTCCCACTGTCCAAAGATATGCAGTCAGGCCAATTGGACATGCTAAATTGACTCTGGGTGTGAGTGACTGTCTGTCTGCCCTGCGATGGACTGGCAACCTGTCCAGGGTGTATCCTGCCTTCTGCTGGGATAGGCTCCAGCAGCCCCCTGCGACCCTGAGGGAGATGCGGCTTGGAAAATGGATGGATGGATGGTTCTAGCTAATGGTGGCTACTGCTGCCTTGCAACAGCCACACTGGCCCTCTCCTCTCAATCACATCATTGCAGTGTAATACATACTTACTCACAAGCATGACTGTTCCTCTCACAGCTCAGTTAAAACCTAAAGGAATTTTCACTGAATTCTTAGCTTGCATATTTTTTTTCCTTTCCACAATGGAAATGAATGAGCACTCAATGACATTTTTCATATTCAAATGTTGGCACTTGAGGCAGTGTACTTGAGTACCCATGCACATCCCATGTGTTATAAAAACTGATTAGACTAATTACGTAAACAACAACAACATCCAGCCTAAAGTAACAACACAAAACTGCACAGTAAGACGTAGAACTGAATGCTCAGAATGGCTTTTGCCCACTGTCTGGGTTTTTAAGTCATCCTGGCCAAAAGAAAAAATATTCACTGTGTCGCTTTTACTCTTTAATTGATCTATTTCTCCCACACTGAGAGTGTGTTATTAAAAATGAAAGCATATCGGACGTGATGTGAAGGTTTCGGTGTGTTAAAAATCGCAAGCACATTTTTAAAATGGTATGAAAACATCTCATGAACTAAAAATAATAGTGAAAAGATACTGTTTCTGATAATGTGACATGCCCCCACACTGCAGGGCACAGGACAACACAGGACAACTGTGCAATGTTTCTAAAGGAAAGACAAATCTGAATGACTGCTTCGATGGCTATCATCCATAATAATTGATAAATTGATAAGTGGTCTCTACCCCTATGTTTTGCCATATCATCTGCCCTTAGACTTTAAGCTCTATGCCACAAATTTAAAAGAAAGAGCAAAGAATAAGATCCACAAAAGAAATCATAAGAACACCAAGACAACAATAACACGGCACTAGGCCACTAACGCAAAAGCAGCTTTAACGGTAAACAGTGACTTATCCATCCCTGAAAGCAGGTCTTATGCTCGAATCAGCTCTCAGGAGAACCATGGCTTAATCTCCAGCTCTCGCCATTCGGGTGACCAATTAACAGCTGCCTCGGAGTAATTAAGCAATCAATCTGTTAATTGGCTAAATTGATGAATACGTTTCGGAGTGGCAGATGGCCCTGCACATGCATGAAGATATTAATTTAGAGTGCATCTCTCGCCTGCTGCTTCAATATGCCAAGTACGGAAACTGAGATAAACCAGCTATCAAATGTATGCTTTGCTGTTATTGCTGAACTGCCACACGATAAGATCACAACAGCCGCCTTTAGCCTTTAGTGGTGTGACTGAATATGGATTAGTTTAGTCCTCTGACAGTGGCTTAAAGTGAAAAAACGTGTTATGCGCCATAACACAGATGTGTTTTGTGTGCTGTTTGCTCGTTTCTCTTTGTTGCCATTTGCCCTCGGATCCAGTGGTGCATTCTACTCAAGAGGTCATTCAGGAGGAACGACATCAGTGGAAGAGCAGAGGAACCTCAGCTTTAAGAAACCTGCAGAGACAAGGTGGCAGGAGGGCTGCCATATGCCACCCAGAAGCCCTCAGATACACTGTTAGAATTAATGCTAGCTGCTATCGTTTTGCATATATTTGCACATTTTAGTCTGCTGCTGCTCTTTTGTTTGTAAAAGAGATGCTGTAGCCAGTTTGCTTAATAATATTTTATAATATTATTATAAATATAAATAATATGAAACGTGCTGGCCAGTTTGGACCTAACAACACACGGGAAGTCCTTAAGAGCGTGGATGATGCAAATGTATTTATGCTTTGTTTTACTCCATAAATGATGCACTGTTTGGCTGTAGAGGCTAGAATTTCTCAACTTCCATAGCTAGAAATTAAGATTAAATTAAATTAAATTAAGATAACCTTATTAATCCCACAAATGGGGAAATTTCACCTCCACATTTAACCCATCCATGAAGTGAAACACCACATACACACTAGTGAGCACACACACACTAGGGGGCAGTGAGCACACTTGCCCAGAGTGGTGGGCAGCCCTATCCGCAGAGCCCGGGGAGCAGTTGGGGGTTAGGTGTCTTGCTCAAGGACACCTCAGTCACGTGCTGTCGGCTCTGGGGATCGAACCGGTGACCTTCCAGTCACGAGGCTGGTTCCCTGACCTCCAGCCCACGACTGCCCCTAGAACACTATTTAGGGAATACAGAGCCATTTGGGACTGAGACATGGGTTTGACGTGACTCGTGAAGCATTCGAGTGAGATTTTTTAGACATCTGTGCTGTCATTTCATAGTGAATCGTATCGTAAGTACTTCAATTCAAGCCTGCGATATCGATGACGGAGCTGTTTGGCCTGTTAGCCAGCTGACCAGCTTGGTTCTAGTAAAGAGCATAAATTCACAGCCCTTCAGTTTAAACAAAAACTGGGTTCTCACTCCATCAGTATACTTGGTGGTCCATGCAAGCAGCATGAAAGTCAGAAATTACTCCATTAACAGTCTAAGATCCATAAGTCTAACAGTCTAAATCTTAAGCTACGTTCACATGAGATGTCTCGGTGCTCAAATCCGATCTCCCTAACATGATGGTTCACACCCGTAAAGGTAAGAGACTCAAATTTGTCATTAATGTGAACAAACCGGCCTGAAATGACCCTAAATGACGCACATCCTACTCACTAATGTCACGTGAATGAATCTCAGTGAATGAATCTCAGCTTCACTGAGAAGATCATTAACTCTGATCAGCTCTCAGCTTCATTATTAGAGCCAGACGAAGGAGAAAAAGGTGAGATGAGCTGCTTTTCCACCGTTTACAGGCTTTAACGTCTGTTCGGTGCTGCTGCCATGGTAACGCTGAAAGATGGCACACGCGCAGCAGGAAAAAAAGCACATGAATTCCGATCGGAGCGTCACATTAAGGTCACATGGCCACGAATCGGATACGTATCCGATCTAGGACCACATATGAAAGCGGCTCAGGTCGGATTTGAAAAGGTCAGATTTGTGTCCACACAGCCCTGAAAACATCACATCTGAGTCACATTAGATTTGTGCCACTTCAACCTGGTAATGTGAACGTAGCCTTAGTCTAAGATCCATTAACAGCACAAGGGTTTTTTTGCATCGTAATCCATAATTAGTTGTTGTGACGTGGTCAATATGCATATATTGTGGACTTCAAACTCAAAGTTTCAAACTCAGTTCAGCCCAACAGATTTTAGGACCGGAACTATCTGTTGTGCTGACCAAGTGACAATACTACCTGTCCAGCCTTCACTCTCAAGATGCAGAGGCGGCCGACATCCTAGAACTTTCTCAGCAGGTTACATCACAGTTTGCAGTCTTAGGCTTCAACAACTACCTCAATATTTCTGCAGCCACTACGCCTTGTTTGTAATGACGGTGACACTGCTGTCTGAGCTGAGATGGTGCTTCCTGCAAACTCAGGAATCGACAGAGCAAGCAGTTGTTATTGACCATCAGGGGAGGAGTGAACATGGAATGTTTCCAGAAGTCTGAAACCACTCCGTCTGTTTTTGAGCTGGAAAGTACCCTCAAATAACACTAGACCATCCACTTTCCTGCTGAGCACAGAACCAAAGTGATAACAGTGGTGTTGTTGGCAAACTTGAGCAGTTTAACTGTTGGGTCCCTAGAGGTGAGGCTGTCATTGTAAAAGGAGAACAGCAGAGGGGACAGTACAAACCCCTGTGGAACACCGGTGTTTAGAGAGAGTGAACTGGAGAGGTAAGAGCCTAGATGTACATGCTGTTTTCTGTTGGCCAGGATGCGACTAATCCACTGACACAGAGTTGCATGAATGTTCAGCTGGGATGGCTTAATTTGAAGAATATCCGGGATAATCATGTTGTGATCAACAAACAGTATCCTTGTATATCGTCCCTGACAACAGAAATTATAGTATTAAGTGCTGTCACGACACCTGGTGACCATATGGAGAGAGTTTCTCCAGAATATCGGATGTCTTCTGTTTGGATCATCAGGTTTCTTCGTGACTTGTTCATGATTTCTCTGACTCTCCACATCTGTTCCGTTGCTGGTCATCCTCTTTCTCTTGTGTTCAACTGTTCTGAACATCGCTGCTTTTTCCAATAGCAGAGCTTCAAGTGAGCGTCAAGTGAGAGGTGAGACTTGATTTGGTCAAGAACTGATTTGTCTGTTTTCTCTGCTGTCCACTGTACTCTCAAAAGCCTCCACCAGCACCAAAGTTCAAAGGCATCTATTATTTTTCCAATACTGTCCAGCTTTCACATAGAGGACCATAAAAGACCACAGTCTGGAGACAAAAAACAAATCAGAAGAGCTTACGTTCTGCAGAACATGGTGGAGGTTCCATCAGCAGGTGTATGTGATGGTTCTGAAATAATGGCGCACTGTAGTCATTTAAACCGGTCACTATGCTCTTGGTGGAGAATCGAAAGCTTTGCCCCGAGTAAGAGACGGATTAAATAGGTCAGTAAACTGACCAGTGAAATCACAGACTGCTATTATTTATCAGGTAATTCAGCATGAATGACAGAATGATTGGTGCATTTTGTGCTCATGCGCTGTAAAAATGTTGTGTCAGCTTAACCTAAAAACCCTTAATGTTAAAACCACATTCTCCATTCATTTTGCTCTTTTGTTATTGTTCGCTGTCTGGTGTCGACCAGCGGAGGATGGGTTTCTCTTTTGAGTCTTGGCTCCTCTCAACATTTCTTCCTCTTGCTCTTAGGCAGTTGTTCTTTGCCACTGTTGCCATTTTTCCGTAACGGCTGTTGTAAAAAGCACTTTATAAATAAACGAATTCACTAATTTCACTTATGTGGTAACAAACAATCAAATAAATACTTTAATTTGTGCAAAGCAAAGTAAAATAACACTTCAGATAAACAAAAGCAACATTCTTCATGGATTTAAGTCTTACAAACACTTCAAATCAGCTTCTGCGTGCAGACAGGAGATACAGACGACCTCTGATTTAGAATAATGAAGACCGTGGCTGACCGCACCGTCACATTTGAGATGTTAATCCACTATTTTATTTACTTTTTTTTGGAGTATTTTCTGCGAGTATCAGGAATTCAATATTAAGAAGAAAAATATTATGAATGCTCCTCTTACAAAATCTGAAATGCGAAAAAAATCAAAAAGCATTTCTATTGCCGTTTCATGAATTATGTTCTGCACACTTAAAAAAGGTGGTTCTTCAAGGCTTCTTCAGTAAGCAAATGAACACTCAAAGAACCCTTTAATGACACAAAGAACCTTTTAATCAGGCAAAGCGTTTTTGAGTGTCCATGGACGTCAAGCCTGTAACAGCAGAAGAACCCTTTTAATCCTCTATAGCAGCACAGAAAACACATTCTCCATCGATCCGAAGAACCTTTTACTGATGCAAAGAACGCTTTAATCATGTAAAGGGTTCTTCGAGTGTTCATGTTTCTGAACAGAACCATTTTCTTTGCCAAAGAACCCTTGAAGAACCATCAAGTGTGCTGCATGTACAAACTCAATTAGCTGTAACTGAATTGTTTAAAGTGAACATGTTAGAATTGAAATGATTGAATAATCAGCATTAAATTATCTTTGCGTGTTCAAATTGGATTCTTATGAGTGAAAAGTTGCATTTTTACCTATAAGAGCATTTTTAAATACAACAATTCAGCTTTTTATATACTTCACAGGCCAACAGGAAACTTTAAAGGGAAGCTGTTTAGTATATTTATAGCTATTTGGGGGCGTGTCTCTCCATGTAAATGAGCCTGGACAAGCACCAGCACAGCAGTGTGGGATTTCTCATTGTTCACTGTGTACAGCTGTACAAACACATGTTTGATGAATGACAGATTTTAGTGTGTAATATAACTTCTATACAGATAATAGAACATGTTCTACGCATGTTATTGTCAGTGAGATCCCAGTGTTTCGAGGAACGGCTCTTTAATGACTGATGTGATTGTCAGTTGTCAGTTATGACGGTCAGTGTTGTCAAATTTTTACAGTTGAAAAAGCAAAAGCTCATAAAAGATTAAACAGTGAGATAATTAAACAAGCCACTTATAAATAACCTTAGTGTTTAACTCTAAAACAGGGAAACTGGATAAATGTTCACAATGCTTTCCTCCCCTTGACCAGACAGCTGGTGGTAGCCGTTGAAAACAGTGTTGCATTCCTAAACGTGCTTTTAAAGAGATGTTCCTAGTGCTTCATCGCTGGGATTCCAGTCAATGCTGAGAAATTAACATCGCTGACTTTATAGGACAAACAACGTATCGGTCAGGCTTTAGCTGAGATGTATTGATTTCATGTCTGCTCAGGCTGAATGGTGGGAGATATGAAGTGATAGATGTGAAGCAGTTGTTGATGTTAATCCCTTGTTTTCCAGCTCCACAGTAAAGCTCATTTACTTTGTCAGAGTGGGCTGCTGAATGAAGGCCTTTTTTCATGTAATTGGCCACCGCCGAGAGGCTATTCCCGACCACAGAGGAGTGCTTGTTTTCAAACCGCTGCTCTTTTATGACTATTTTCAAATGTGATTGGGCCCTGCTGTAGTTCTCCTTATCTCTACTCCACAAATAAGCCTTTTTTTTCTTATAGAGGACAGCGAAATGTCCCCAAAATGTCAGAAAATTCATCTTTTCCTATCACTGCGGGGACATTTGGTAAATACAGAGCTCGCGCAGATGCAGAACCAGACCCAGACACACACTCAGCGGTTTTCAAGATGACTGAGTTTCCATTGCCCCGAAAAAAGTGAAATAAAGTGTTGGGTTGATTTTTGGTTATTGCTGCTGTAGCATCACTGCCGGCCTGTTATTCTCTGAGCTTTTTTATCTCTCTATAGCCTCAAATCCAGCTCCCATCACCTTAGAGTAAATCTGCACTTATGCTGCTTATAAAGTTTCGACACAAAATCTCTGTCTCTGCTTGAGCTTCACTCAAACCACAGCCACACATACACACACAAACCTGCTAATAATGTATATCCCCTCTCACACATGCTCTGATACACGGGATTTCATGGTTACATACATAGGGAGGGGTTAAAGGGGAGCAGTCATAGTCCAGCTTTCTAAATAAATGTTTTTTATATATATATATATATATATATATATATATATATATGAGAGAGAGAGAGCCTTTGGTGATTAGTCTCCCTGTTGCTGTTGCCTCTTCTGCCTTGATCGGGTGCTGCTGCTCACCAGCCTTCTGGACCGGCTTGACCACTCGACATTAGGAGGATGGGTTCCCCTTCTGAGTCTTGGTTCCTCTCATGGTTTCTTCCTCTTTAGGGAGTTTTTCCTTACCACCTTTTTTTTCCTTGCTAGTGTTTTTCCTTTCTCACGGGGGCTCGGACCCGGATTTTCTTTTCTTTTCTTTCTGTAATACTGATTGTTCTGTAAAGCTGCTTTGTGACAACACCTGCTGTATAATGGGCTATATAAATACATTTTGCTTGCTTGGTAGAGCCCACAGGGCGTTTCCCTCTTTTACTGCAGTTTCTTTTCTATCACTAACCACATAAACTTTGGCTAAAAATGAGTCACTTGAGAAAGATTCGGTTCAGAAAAACTTTTTTTAAGAGTAGTATGGGCGGCAAACATTAGTAATAAAGGTATGTAGGTAACCAGTAGCACATCATAGGCATTTGTAAAAATGAATCATTTGTGCGGTGGCATGGTGGGTGGCGCTGTTGCCTCACAGCGAGGTGGGCCTGGGTTCGATTCCCCGGCCGGGTGACCGGGGTCCTCTCTGTGTGGAGTTTGCATGTTCTCCCCGTGTCTGCGTGGGGTTCCTCCGGGTTCTCCGGTTTCCTCCCACTGTCCAAAGACATGCAGTCAGGCTGATTGGACAAGATAAATTGCCCCTAGGTGTGAGTGACTGTCAGTGTCTGTCTGTCTGCCCTGCGATGGACTGGCGACCTGTCCAGGGTGTATCCTGCCTTCCGCCCGATGACTGCTGGGATAGGCTCCAGCATCCCCCCATGATCCTGACGGAGAAGCGGCTTAGAAAATGGACTTGGATGGATGGAATCACTTGTATAGAAAACAATGTCATACAGTTTCAGATATAACACAGGCAAGTCTATTTCAGATTACTTAAAATGGAAAAATTACTTTTACTTTAAAAGAAGGGGGTTTCATGTAGTGTGTAAACATTATTGAAGTTTCAACACATACTGTCCACTCCCCAGACGCCCACATGGTCCACAAACGCAGAATCACGGGCAGAAGGGCTTGTTTTGAATGAACTGTTTTCGTGATGTCATGAAAACCAATCGGCCTGTTCAGCCAAGAGCAGTTTAGCCCCGCCCTCTCACAATGAAGGTTATGAGGAGTGGTTCAGCCCAGACTGCTATTCAAATGAGGCGGCCCAGACACTCAGATCAGACGTCATCTACATTTATCAGTTTTAACCGCACAGCAACAACAAAAGCCTGTTTAACACTAAAGGAATGAGGGGATGGAAAAGTGTCATGTAAAAATGAATTATTGGTACATAAACCACACAAACCTTATAAGTGGACCTCAAGGAGCATAATAACAGAGTAGAATATGAGCCCCTTCACAACCTAATGTGGTTTTAATCAAATTTGTGGTTCAGGCACAACACTAATGGGCTGCTCTTAGCTTCTACATCTTATCAGCTGCTCTAGCCTCACAGCTCCAGTGCAAAACCAAAGAACCAAAGAGCATAATTCAAATTTCATTTTTCATTGAAACTATCACTTTAATCAGGCGAGACACACGTGCGAATGCCCACAGTGATTGTAATTTATCTCACGGGCCAGTCTTGCTGTGTAGAAAATGAAAATGAGAAAAGTTTCTCTGCAGGTTTCTGCTCCTTCCTGTGGAGGCCGCGTTTTACACTTCACAGCCAAACGGCCCCGACTGACCCGAAGTGACCCAGACAGGTGGGACAGGGATGCAGAGAGAGACGAGGAAGGAGAGATGAGAAGAAAAAGGAGTGCGAGTGTGGCAGACAGCTTTCAGCTGCTGTCAAAGAATCAGCCATGAGACGCCAGCGGAAAGGTCACACACACCTTTCCAACACTGCTGCATTCACACACACACACACACACATTCCTACACACTAAGGGTGTAGAAGTGCACTGGCGCATCGACCTGAAACTGGTGATTTAAGCGCATCGATGTCCAATTGATTATATTCTTTTTTTATAGTTTTGGAGTAAAGAATGAGCTCAACGAAAAATTCTCAGGCTATTTATCACAAAAGTCCAGATGAACATCTTCGTGTATTGTCTTTACTGTCTGTTTTCCCCTCTGTGGCCGCAGTATGATTCCTCTCCGCGGTCCTACAATGACTGCTCAAATGTATAAATACTAAAAGCTGATTAAATACCAGAAAAGTTCATTTCCTGAAGGAACACCATAGCAAACTGCAGCCACCACAGCAAACTGCAGCCACCAAAAAACGACAGCAAACAACCTAGCAACCACTGCCGTTTCCATAGCAACCTGCCAACCACCTAGAACACCACAGCAGAGTGATCATGCAGTTTAAGCAATTCACCAGTATTGCTAAGCTGCTTATTTATTTGTCTTTTAGGAAGTTGTTAGAATTTTGCTGGGATGTATGTATGTAAGTTTTTTGCTGAGATGGTGCAAGATGGTTGTTAGGGTTTAGCTAAGCAGTTCCTATGGGGTGCCAGGTGATTGCTAGATGGTTGCTACAGTGGTTCCCCTCAGGTGATTGCGAGGGTGCTGCTCTGTCACTGCATAACAACATCTTTGGTGGTCACTAGGGGTTTATAGGTAGTTGCTGTGGTGTTCCAGGTCTTTGCCAGGTTGCTATGGAAACGGCAGTGGTTGGTAGGTTGTTTGCTGTCATTTTTTTGGTGGTTTGCTATGGTGTTGCTAGGTGATCGCTATGGTATCTCAGGTGGCTGCTATTATGTTGCTATGGAAACCCACATGGATGCCAGGATGTTGCCTTGTGGTGTACTGTCTGTGGCACAGACTTTTGTCCTTTTTCACCACACAGTATCCAAGGTGGTGGCTAAGGTGTTGCTAAGAGGTGGCCATAGTACTTCTGGTGCTTGCTATGGTGTTGCAGGAAGTTGCTAGGATATTTTAAGTGGTTAATAGTGTATTGCTAACTCTAATTGTAGTGTAAATCTAAGTGTATTGGATGGATGGATGGATGGATGGATGGATGGATGAATGACTAATAATTGATCACTGAATCAAAATATTGGTTTACAGCCCTAATACACACACACTTATAACATGTAAAAACACACACACACACACAACCACTACACCAAATGTGTGTGTGTGTGTGTGTGTGTGTGTGTGTGTGTGTGTGTGTGTATCACCTCTGCCTTCTACACTTTATATTGGGGTTCAATACCTGCCTGGACAAGCACCCTACATTATACCAATAAGAGTCCTTGGGCAAGACTCCTAACACCACCTTCACCGACTTGTATAAAATGATCAAACCTGGGTAAGAGCGTCAGCCAAATACCATGATTGTAAATGAATTAATTTGTTGTTTAAACCGTGATACCGGATGGAAACGGCCTTCATAGCACAAAACTAACTCATAACAGTAGAGGCTGCTCAGCACTTACCAACATCTCAACTGCAGCCACAACAGAGCGTCCACCTCTTTCATAAAAACACCGTAACCTCTCACTCACACACTTCCACAGTGCACACACTTCGTCCTCTCCGCTACTGTTGTCATGTGAGTTGCCTTATTAATATTGTGTGATATTGACTTTCCTCTCCTCTTCTTGCCTGAGCTGAGTGACCGCAGGCTTGGGCAGACATAGGCAGCTCACAGCCAACTGGAGTGGCTGATTTAATTTGAGGGAAACTGTCACTCAGAGCTAGAAGCTAAAGAAGGGTTTCTCCAACTTCACACTCGCTCAGACATTGTTCACCGTCACGACGAGAAGATATTCTTCATTTGGCTTTGCATTTATGCCAGAGGTTACCAAGAACTCTGAAGTCTGTCATCCTCTTTTTTTTAAAACACTAAACACTTTAAGTGCATCTGTATTCAGAGTTGGCATGTAACAGAATGCATGTCAGAATACACAAATAAAGTATTGTATTTATTTGAATTGTTAAAACACTAAAATTGAATTAAATTAAATCTTGATAAGCAGGACTAATCAAATCAATGTTGTGATAGACTGACAGATTTGGCTTTGGTGGCCAGATGTTGAACTTATAAAAAACATATTTGCTGCTGTTCTTTGTCACACAGGAACATTTGATAAACAAACTGCATGTAGACACTTGAGCTGTAGACACTAATCATGCAAACACCACCTGACTTCTGATTGGGTAGATGCATCACACTGGCCAGATTTATTTGCATCTGCTTGACATTTTCAACACAGCACATATTTCAAATTTGACATGCCGGTCCCATCAAATACAGCATGACTGTTTATGATGGGCACAATGCGTCCTGTAGAAAACGAATGGGATCTGCTGCAATGAGTTGCCGTGGACAAAAGCGACAGTATTAGTCTTCATTGTGGTAAGTTATTGCTAATCAACAAAGACAGTGTGCTCATCTTGGGGCAGTCGTGGGCTGGAGGTTAGGGAACTGGCCCTGTGACCGGAAGGTTGCCAGTTTGATCCCCAGAGCTGACAGTCCATGAGTGAGGTGTCTTTGAGCAAGACACCTAACCCCCAACTGCTCCCCGGGTGCCATGGATAGGGCTGCCCACCGCTCCGGGCAAGTGTGCTCACTGCCCCCTAGTGTGTGTGTGTATGTGGTGTTTCACTTCACGGCTGGGTTAAATGCGGAGGTGAAATTTCCCCATTTGTGGGATTAAAAAGTGTCAATTAATTCATTTTTACAAAAAAACACTGCACCCGTCTAAGCGTTGGCCCCATCATCAGGAGACTGCGAGTTCTATCCCTGGTGATGCTACAGTCATCTGTCACCGGGTGTCCTAGACAGCACAATTGGCCTCGCTCTTTCTGGGTGGGCAGGATGGCCCCCTCTTCTCCCCCCATCACTCAACACAATGCTACTCAGCGCAGGCGTCTGTAAGCTGATGTAACAGATCTGGTGGTTGGCGATTTCCTCCGATGGTGTGTTCATCTGTCCAATGACATTGTGTGAGGGGCAGTACGAAAAGAAGCGGTGGTGCTCCACAGTTCTTGGACGAACCCTGTGCTAGCCTTCACCCTTCTAGTGTAAACTGGGGAGCAAATTGGGTAAAAAAAAAAAAAAAAATTAATTAATTAAAAACCTGTAAAGAGCTCAGTGTCCCCAAACTTTTGATGGACAGCATTTAGTAAAGACAGACTCTCTACGTCTACTCCAGGTCCTTCAAGACATGACATGACATGATACCCATCAAAAGCAATTTTCTGTTAATTGCTTCTCTTTGGGCAGCTTCAGAAAGACTGCCTTAAAGAAAAGTGACCACAGATAGACCTGTGCCCAGTGCATAAAGCAATGCATGTTGATTGCTACAGTTTGTTTGAGACACTGAAAAATTTTCAGCCAACCTAAACCACACACCAACAACTCTTCAAAGAACATGAAGTCACTCTGGTGTTGGCGCTGTGGGCTAGCAGTGCTAAACAGGCCTAACAGTCTGTAATCTGTGCAATTCATGCCATCATCATGCTTATTAGCTCCTATTTCTAATCTGTTGCACTAGTTTCCCACAAGCATTGCAATGGAAAGATGGTTTTTATCATCAGAGCAAGTGCAACATGTTTTATAATCATTACGCTGCTCTTTGTTCCAGGACGCCTTGGGGAAGTTGAACTGAGGCGGAAGAGAGGTAAACCTTAACGATGGTGAATGAGCAGAAAACTTAAAGCAGAACGTGTGGAAACCAGAGACTCAGAGCGGTTGCATAAAAAGCACTGCGCTCTTTTGCTGCCCAAGAGGAAATGGATTTGTTCTCCAGAAATGAAATGAAGTTTGACTAAAGATCTCCACGAGCACAGCTTTCACTTGCGCGAGACAAATTCTCTTTGTTACAGACGCCGTAGGCCTGAAGCTTTATGACAGTGATCAGACACTACAGCCTGAGCCCGACATTAACCAGAACAGCTCTTGCTCAAACACTTTGTTGACATTTTGGCTGCTCCAGAGCCTCAGGAGGAAACTCAGACAGATTCTCTGTCTAATTGGACTCTCTATTTGTCTGCTGTGTGCAGAAAACTAATAGAAAAAACTTCCTTTCACCAACACTTGAGCTTTTAATACAGGTCTAATTCAGCGTAGGCTGGTTTTCTGCGGTCAGAGTTTGATGCAACTACTTGCATGTTGTAAGTTGCATGCAGC